>NC_056475.1:32614865-32615068 GCF_008729295.1 Plectropomus leopardus | reverse complement strand
GATAGGTCTTCACAAATCTTTTGCCAAAATATGTTGACCGGTGTACAAAGCCAAACAGCATGCATATACGTATCTAATGGGCCATCCGTGCAGTTCAAACAGACGTTTCTATGTGTAAGGCCCATCTTGAACATCCTTTGTCCTGTGTAGTGTGTTCTGTGGAAGAACCTTGTACTGTATGAGTTGTAAGTTGGCACTTTGGG